>NW_022145605.1:26870201-26905201 GCF_000002235.5 Strongylocentrotus purpuratus | reverse complement strand
TTATGATGATGATGATGATGATAATTATTGTGGTGTTGAAGATGATCGATGATAAATTGGTTTTCTTTCAAACTTATCTTGAACCAGACAACAGGACTCTATGACCAGCTGCAATCTTTGAAACAAGTGATGTGTGAAGCCAGAGGAGGAGATAAGTCTGTCTTTGATGAGCAACTCAAAGAGTTCTATGACACCATCAAAGTATGCGAGGAAAATGGTGAGAACATTCATTCATTCATACTCAATGAGAGTATCCTGGTTGTAATCTTGATGGTCCTTGCACTGTTGTTTGTTTATTGTTAGCCGTCAACACACACACAAAGACAAGCAGAGTTTTTAAAATTGTTATTAAAAATTGTAACTGTTGTTGCTGTTTTTTATACACATTTCTACTCACAAAAGCAGCTTTCAAAATGAATTGATAATCCAGGTCAAGATGTATTGTAACCCCGGCCCCCCCCCCCCACTCAGTGTTATTTAGGGTACGCATGTGCATGTTCCCTCCTTTTGAAAACACCCCCCTAAGTCCGGTGTGTAAAGTCAATACGAGCCAGATTTGTGTGTACTACGAGCCAGACTTTGGTGCGTGAAAATTACCCCTTTACTGGGCATTTTGGGAACATGCACGGTATCCCTCCGTTCACTGAGTGGGGCGGGATTGTAACTTTATCTGTTTGATGATTGACATCTTTAAGAGTTGTTTTACTGATTTGTTTTCTTCTTCCAGGTTTGGAGAATTATCCAATCACAGGAGTCCTTATGTTTGCTGTCTGTCGAGGCAAGATCAGTGAAGGCATGGATTTCGCGGACAACAATGCTCGAGCCGTCATCACAGTAAGATCATTAGAAAAGTATTAGATTGTAATTTTACACAAATAGTTTTAAAGTAAAGATTATTTTTGATTTTGTATCACTTTATTGTCAATCTTCAATAAAGGAACATAGTATAAACATATTAGAATTGCACAGTCACAGACATATAATAAGAGTAGTCCAGGTCATGGCTCATAACTGCCGAAGCAGGACATACAATACAAACATATAAGAGATAGAGATGTTATAAAGCATGATTGCCGAGATCTTTATTAAACAGTAGTTATTGTGTTCATGCCAAATAATTTCGTTTCAGATTAAGAAAAATGCATAATACATAATTCAATTTACTCAATTAATGTATAGAAAAGCATAATCATTTCAGAGGAATGGTGGGAGTAATTTGAAATGCCTTTGTCCTTGTTTTCAAAGAAGTTGAATGCATGTACATATTCTATATGCTGACAATGTGACAAGAAAGCCAATCACAAGTTAGAGAAAGAGAGAGAAAGAAAGAGAGAGAGGGAGAAATAAGGACAGCAGTGGGAGGGGGGGGGGGGCGTTAGGGTGAGAGAGGAAGATCAATTTTCAAAGGAGGAAAAAATAAGGGAAATAGTGACGTTAATTATTTATGTCGTGGGTTGGGATTGGACCTTGCGAAAGGGACCAGAAAATTCAATGATTCAAAGTTTATTCTGCGTCATAACCAAAAAACCTGTAAAGATACAGACAAAGCCAGTGATAAATCACTTGTAGCATATTACAGATTCAAACTGTTCAACGATATCTTTTACTTACATATTCAATATGTTTGTTCATAGTAACATGTATACATTGTATAGAAATGTTCTGTTTTTCATTTCATTTCATTTATTTATTTCATTCTCCATAAAATAACATTAAACATACTAACATGATATACATGATATACTGATAAATGATGGATTACAAGTAAAATACCAAGGGAAGTAGCAAACAATATTATATGGGAATGAGGGGATAACAAAAAGGGCAATTAGCCTTATGAACCTGTTAACCCCTTAAAAAGTATACACTGTATTTTTGAGAAAAGAAAAAAGGAAAAGAAAAGCAGAGAAAACCTGAACCCCAATACAAAAGAAAAAAACGGGAAGGAGAAGGGAAGGGGAGGGGGGGGGGGAATACATTACAAAGTGCATTTACTGAAGCGTTGCATCATTTAAGTTGAGATTGAACACAATGATAAAAGATGAGATTTATACAATCGTTTAAAAGCATTAGTTGAATTAGAGTTTTTCATATTAAACAGGTTATTTTTCATAAAACTGGCCTTTTGGAAAAAAATGTATTTTGGAAACATTTGTATGGACTTCAGAAAAATGAAAATTACCAGCATTACGAGTTTCATGAGAATGTGCTTCATAATTGAATGTAAATTTACATGACATGGACCTTGGCAATAAACCCTTTAATTGTTGAGAAAGTGGCAAAGTGTGGGCGTTGAATGTGGCATCACAAATTATTCAAACAGCTTTCTTTTGTAATACAAATAATTTCGTCATAAAATAATCAGAACCATTTGACCATGTAATATTACAATAATTAATGTGTGGAATTATCAAAGCATAATACAACATAATCAAAATATACTTGGGAAGTGTCTTAATCGATAAATAATACCACCTCCCTTAGCAACTCTGTTGCATGTGATATCAATGTGCTCATGCAAAATGAAACAGACTTCCAGTCATTGAATAATCCTCTCAATCATCAAAAAGATACAAGACAATAAAATTACACTGCATGATAAACATCAAAAGTATCACTCTTTGATTTAAAATATCAAACCAAAATCATCAAAAGATTCCTACCAAAAGTCAAAACACGTGCTATAATCGGTGTGACCGAAATTGGTCGAAGCTGAATGTACTCGGTGACTGGTGATGTCTTATGTTGGATGAGGTCAGTTGGTGTTTTATCAGCAAACTCTTTCAAGTTGACAACTAAAATCCTTGACACGATACACTCCATCCTACTCCTTAATCGATCATAATCATCTCCAAGTATAAGCCTACACACAATCTCCCAGATATTCACTTATTTGTGCACTCTCTGCAGAGTACTTATGTTGGATGTGGTCAGTTGGTGTTTGATCAGCATACGCTTTCAAGGTGACAACTAAAATTCTAGAGACTATACACTATATCCTACACCTTAATCGAGCATTATCATCTTCAAGTATAAGTCTACATACACAATCTACCAGATATTCACTTTTTTGTGCACCTTCTGCAGAGTACTGATGTTGGATGTGGTCAGTTGGTGTTTGATCAGCAAACTCTTTCAAGGTGACGACTAAAATCCTTGACACGATACACTATATCCTACACCTTAATCGAGCATTATCATCTTCAAGTATAAGTCTACATACGCAATCTCCCAGATATTCACTTTTTTGTGCACCTTCTGCAGAGTACTGATGTTGGATGTGGTCAGTTGGTGTCTGATCAGCATACTCTTTCATGGTGACAACTAAAATTCTAGAGACTATACACTATATCCTACACCTTAATCGAGCATTATCATCTTCAAGTATAAGTCTACATACACAATCTACCAGATATTCACTTTTTTGTGCACCTTCTGCAGAGTACTGATGTTGGATGTGGTCAGTTGGTGTTTGATCAGCAAACTCTTTCAAGGTAACGACTAAAATCCTTGACATGATACACTATATCCTACTCCTTAATCGAGCATAATCATCTTCAAGTATAAGTCTACATACCTGAAGAATCTCCCAAAACAAAGACTTGCCCCGCTCTATTTTGAATTTGATTTGTTTTATTGTCCACGTTAATGGAAATTCTTTTTTTCTCATGGTTACAAGGTATATACAGTACATAAAGCATAGGTCAATTGAACAAACTTCAAATTACACATTACTTATTAATCACCGAGTAGGTCATATTAATAATTTAAAATTAATCTTTATAGAATCAACACTAAATTTAAAAACAATAAATCATACTTTATGATCACACAATCTCATTAATGACTGTATATTTAATTTAAATATGCATGTATGAATAATATTAATCACTTTAAGTGTTATAATATACTTTGTATCAAAATACGTTTAAGGTATCGCCCCCCTCCTATTACCTTCAGGAATACCAAAATACGTTTACGGTATCGCCCTTCTCCGATTACCTTCAGAAATCATCTCATCTTATTACTTTACTATTGAACGTGTGCATGGAATCGGGGACAAACGAGTTTCTAATGCGAACTTGTACGTTCTTACGGAAGTCTACGATCATTTCCTTAGTTTTTGATACATTAAGTTGCAGGCAATGCGATTCGCACCATTTCACAAAAGAATCAAGCACCGGGAAATAACAGTTGGCATCACCAGAGAGAAATCCTGTGATGACTGTTTCATTGGCCTACTTGATGATAGTATAATTGGCCTACGTGCTAACACCATCACTTGTGTATGTGTACAGTGAAAATAGCACTGGGGATAATACACACCCCTGAGGCCACTACTCTATGACATGTCTGTGTTTGAGGATGCTCAAATGGTGTCTGCGAACAGACTACACATCAAGGCACTAGCCTGTACCTCAGTATTGGACCATCTGTAGTCCCAATCTCCCAGCTATAAACTTTCTTGTTTACTTCTCTGAAGAGTACTTATGTTGGATGTGGTCAGTTGGTGTTTTATCAGCAAACTATTCCATGGTGACAACTAAAATTCTTGAGACTATGTAGATGGTCAAGTTTTGTCTGCGAACAAGGCACTAGTCTGTACCCTGGTATTGGACCAGCTGTAGTCACAATCTCCCAGCTATAAACTTTCTTGTTTACTTTCTGCAGAGTACTTATGTTTGATGTGGTCAGTTGGTGTTTGATCAGCATACTCTTCCATGGTGACAACTAAAATTCTAGAGACTATACACTCCATCCTACTCCTTAAACGATCATAATCATCTCAAAATATAAGTCTACATTCAATTCAATTTATCATTTATTTCAATCATAAAACCATAAAATAATATATACAAAAGTAACATGAAACAATCATAATCATAAATTTCGGGAAATCATGAAGAAATTGGAGACTAAAAAGGAAGATTGAAAAACTTGTTAGCAATAGTCCTCTGACATAAATAATGAGTAACAAAATTACATGGTTGTACATGTTACCAAAACGAAACAAAAAAACAAAAATATGATAAGATACTACACATTATAGATACACACCGATGAGCACACACACATACCTGAAGAATCTCCCAAAAATAAAGACTTGTCCCACTCTACCTCACGTCTGTCCACGTGAATGCTCAAATGGTGTCTGCGAACAAACTACACCCACGACAGGGCTACTCGCCCATGCTGCTTACTTTTTAAAAAAACATCACTTTATCGTTCAAACTTGCACAACAAAGGAGAAGATACAATAGCCCAGGACATTTCCATTTTAATGGAAGATACAATAGATAGTTTGGATAGATTCTGTCGAACTTGTTTCATATTGACAGTTTTTTACAATTTCTTTCAACAGCTGCTTTAGCCTCGTCATTGTCTGGTGATTTCCAAAGCCGATTTCCAAAGGAAGAATCACCACAGAATACGGCCTAATTAATGCATACAGTAAAAAGGAATGTCACCGCCACTTGACCTAGTGTCATTACGCAACCTAGCACATAAATAAACACCTGATTCAGCTTTACATACAATGAGAAAAAAATTTCCAAGTGAAAGAACATCAAATATTATCTCCATCCTTATCACTATATTGGAAGCAAAATATAAATTTGCTTTAAATGTAAACATCATAAAAAAAGACTTTCACAAATATCCAACCTCTGACACTTATTTATTCATAAGTTTCATATTTATTGTCCATTTAGCAATGGAAATTTGTTGTGTTATATGGTATTACGATACACATATATAACATAATAATACACTCATACAACAAATAAATAAATAATTTTTGAGTTGACAGAAAACAAAAACAAACAATTAACAATCAAAATCAAAATTCATGTTTACTTCAAGGATGTAATTTGCCATTTATTTGTTCAATTTTATCTGGATTACGTTTTGGATGGTCATCTGTTTATACTCTTACCTTTCGAACACGAGTCTACATGATAACTTGTATCTATGCTCTATCAGTAATCCATCTCTTTCTATCCATCAGGTTGGCATTCCATACCCGAACGTGCGCGATGCCCAGGTGGAGGCTAAGCGTCATTACAATGACCAACACTCTGCCTCTAGAGGGCTCCTAACCGGTAGTGAATGGTACGAGGTCCAGGCTTACAGGGCTCTCAACCAAGCTTTAGGCAGGTGCATCAGACACAAGTGAGTACAGTCATGATATAAACTGTTATTAAAGCCTGTCTGTACTAGTTTGGCCAAGAGGGATTAGACCACCCAGCGTGGTCACTGACAGGTGGCTATCTCATCAACTCAGCTCTCAATTAACATTTAACCCTATTTAGCCCGGGCTATTTTGAAACTGCATAGCCCAGGGGGGGGCTTCTCAGGCCCCCCCCTGTGATCTCGGCCGTGAAACGCCCGATCGCCGCGAAAATTTGCATACATGTCAAGTGAAGTGTATAGAATACTATGGTAATTTCAATTTTTTTGAAAAATTCACTCATTTGCATATTTATGGTAATTTATGCAAATAAGGTCATTAAATTCACATTTTTGCCCATAAATCAGACATTATTCATATTTAAGCATTCTTTCTCACTACATATATTTGTTAGACCATTTGGAATAATAATACAACATAAAAATTTGAAAAACCAGGGTTATTCCTTATGTTATCTATTGTTTTGATAATTTCTTATGTATTTCTTTGTTTTTTTAACTTATGTATTTTATTGTTTTTGTTGTTTTATTTCATTTCCAACTATAATTCAACTATTTTGACCCCAAAATAAACACCTAAAATCTAAACAAGACCAAATAACCAATGTTTTACCTCTTTATTTGAAAAATGAGATTTCCATATGTTTTGTACACAAATCACAAAAATGAGCGATTTTCGGGCTGACATGCGAAGACAAAAGGACACGTGACTTTGTAATGGTAGGTCCGATTTTCGAAAAATTTCTTTCAAAAGTTGCGCAAGACTCGAAAGAAAAAAGTCACAAAATTTAAGTGCAAGATTTTTTTGCGTTAAAAAATTATCGCGAAAAATGTCGAGGGGGGGGCTTCTCAAGCCCCCCCCCGGGCTAAATAGGGTTAAGAAAAAGAGGATCATGGGGGACCAACGGGCACCGCCTAGACATTGTTTTCTATATAGAGGGAGCAAGTAGCTATAAGTAGTACAGTGGGGCTTTAAAGGAATGAAAAGGCTCTGTGAAATGACACAATACTATGGCATTTATAAGCATTTTGGAATAAAGTACTGTAACTGTAACTGTAACTGTAATCAGTCCAGATAATCACGCTGTAAAATACAACATTACCTGAGGACCATTTACAAGTAAATACTGTTCTCTAGGAGGACCCTGCAATCAGATTACACAAATGTGCTTATTATTATTTAGATTGTCAGTGTGAATATGAATTGTTTTAATTGCAAGTATTTGTTCCCAAGTGGTTGTTTTGATGTTATAATGAAATAAACAGAAATTAATTTTTTTAAATCCCATTCTGGACTAATTTTTATTTCCATAAGTACTGATTTTTGTTTTTTACCATGTTAATAATGCTATTTTTTTTTTAATGTGTTTTACAGGAAAGACTGGGGAGCTATTTTGTTGGTTGATGAGCGTTTCAGTAGGAATCCAAACAAATACTGCTCAGGTAGGCATTCTGATCACGAATTCATTAGTTTACCTTTCTCTATTTTTATTAACCATCTTGTATATTCACACTTTTTTCCATGTTTTAATTAAACCCACCTTGAGGTGAACTGATCTGGGGAATTCAACGTTTATATTCAACAGCTTGTATTGTGTGATCATTGTGATGATGGAAAAATGAGTTATGGTGTTATCTTTCAATATTTGATCAAAGATACATGTAAAGGTGAGTTCTGGTTATCCGATTGCATCGTGAAAGAAAATGTGTGGAATGGATCAGAAAAAGTTGATCATGTACAGTAGCATGTCAGTATTGGTGTGTACTGCAAGGTTTGGGATTCATCAAAATCATAATAAATTTGACCCAGTCTTGGTAAAGTTAAACAAGCACTGTACATAGAAAGATGTATATGGGACTACACAAATGGTGTCGGGGCTAGCTTACCTTGATTTTCTTATCTTTCTATGCTCATTACTCAACCAGTATACATTTTCTACCAAAATTGTTTGGCACATGACATTTATTTGTGATCTTGAACATTCAGTGTAAGTTTTGTTTGATTCTGTGAGAATTCATTTTCTTTTTTTAACCAGAACTCAAATTTATCTTTAATGGTGATCTTATTGGACAAATTCTTATTCTTCACAGGTATTTCCAAGTGGGTACGAGGTAAGGTGATCCATAACACCCATGCCAGAGATGCTCTCACTTCTCTATCAGAGTTTGCTAACGTCAGGATGCAAGGCTCGCCCGATGCAGAGTAAGATTACTTCTTACCAAATATATGATTTGGAATATCTGCGATCCAACATTTGATATAGAGACCAGGGATGCTAGTTTTCAGGCAGTAGCCTGAATTCAGGCCCTGGCAAGTTATTTTCAGACCATAGTTTAGGCTTTTTTGTGAACAAAATAGCTCATTCTAGGTGATTTTCAGGCCCTATGATTAATTCTAACTGGCATCCCTGAGAGACATATGTTTGAGGTTTTGTAGTAAAATGATAACATGAATAAGTCATTCTGTAACTGGATGATAATCATCAATTATGAGTGTTTGAAATATGGAAAAACTGAACATAGAATCCCTCATGGACTACTCTTATTTAGGTAATGGCTATTTAACCTTAATCAAACTATAAGATGTATTTTCAGCAGTTTTTATTATTCTGATAAGCTGAGTGTTTGTGTTAATACTCTGAAATTAGTCAGCGTATATTGGCAGGGTACTACAGTTTGAGCTGATAATAAATTCACACCATAAAGGATGGATTAGAGCTGTGATTTAGAAGAACTGATTGTCCTCAAAAGCTGCCTAAGCACTCGTTTCATTTGTCACTCTTTTATCCCGATGTAGTAATATAGTTACGTAGTCGGTAAGAATTTCTTGAATGCTTTCACAGCAGAAGGCAGCTTGGCCATAGGCAGGGTATTAGTTGAACTTTGAATGTGGATGTAGCATTCCTTGTTCTTGTTGTTTTATAACAGAGACTAAAAACAATCCCCCCCCCCCCTTTTTTTTTCATTTCTACTTTCAGCACATCTGTATTTGATAGCACACAGCCCAACTCTCAGACGCTCAGTCCAACCACCCCAAGTGCTTCATCACTCAACACCAGCAAACTTTCCCACACGCCATTCCGCTTCAACCATCAAGCGTCCATGCCAGGTACACCAGAATATGCTTCAACAAGCAGGATGGATCATGTTAATCACAACCACCCGGAAAGTGGTATGCTTCCTGGTCGTAGCAAAGTAGGACAGCTCTTCGTTCCCATGTCCAAAGCTGCATCGACACCCACAAGCCATTTGACCAAGGACTCTACACCACTGCAACACCATACAGGCCGACAAGGAGCAGAGGATCATGGTTCTCTGAGAGGCAACGCAGGTCATCAGACGGTTGAGGAGCAGCAAGAACAGACTCGTGGGAGCAAGTCGAGAAGAGATAGAAAACCTAGAGATAGAATCAAAGGGAAGAAAGCTCAGGAGAAACTTGGGGCTGGTCAGCAAACACTTCTGGCTTTTTCACCATCTGTAGGGTCAAAGGCTACTGAGAGTACATCCAGGCAACCACAACTCGGTGTGTCTCTCATTAACAAGATAGAGGGTCAACACCAGATTGTAATCATGAATAGTGACACTCTCCAGATCGCCCAACCAGAGTCGGCAAATTACAATCCTGTAGAATCAGTAGAGCCTTTACCGAGTGTCCCGATCCAGAGAGAGGAGGTTATTGACCTAACATCACCAGTAAAGAATCTACCAACTCTAGAGGAAGTACAGAGGACCCGCATACCAACTCCAAACGCAAAACTCAACTTTGAAGATGAATCGGTACTAAAGGAGCCAAAGAATCCACAAGAAAAGCCTTCTACTTCATTCACGAACAAGCTCTCCCGATTTGCCTTTAACAAAGATGTAAATGATAATGGTTGTGCGAAGGAAGAGAGTAACGACCTGAAATGTTGCAAGGTTCAGAGAACCCTCGGAAATGTAGCTGATCGGGTATCATCCATGAAAGGACACTTCGCAGAAGACGTACAGGGAGAGGGTGCTTTGAAAGGAGATCAAAGAACTACATGTGTACCTACTAGTGATGACGAGGAAGAAAACGTTGAGGCAGACGAGAGGAGGAGAAGACGGGAAGAAGACAATAGGACCCCTGTCCTCTTTGATTCCGAGGTGGGAGATTCTGGAAGTGATACGGCTTTGAAACCTACCCCTTTCATCCCCCAAGGCATCAAGACAGAACCTGAAGACTCAAAGAGAAACAGTACTGAAGACATCTCTAAAAAACTAAATGAAATTCTAAATGGCAATAATAAGTATCGTGCAGCTGATAAGACTGAAGACACAACTGAAATCAAGATGGAAGAGAAAGAGAGATCTTCAAGGAGATTATCCATAAAGGGGCGAAGGAATCTTAGTCGCAGAAAGGAGCACTGTGAACAGAATGGAGCTGAGGAAGAAGCGCACGAAAGTAAGTGATTACATGTGTACATGTACCTACTCTTGCTACGATATATATCGTATCCGATACTACCCCCTAGGACGACTACCCCCTGGACAACTACCCCCTAGGATAGTTGTCCGGGGGGGTAGGTGTCCTAGAGGATGGTTGTCCCAGGGGTAGTTGACTGGGGGTGGATATCCAAGGGGTAAGTGTCCTAGAACCGATATATATATATATATGTAGGTGTGTTTCTTGTTTTTTTCTTGTTTCTTGTGAAATGAAAGCACCTGTATGGCAGATATAGCAAGCAGTTTTGAAATCTTCACATTGTGCAGAGAAACGACCAAGTGATGATCCGAAATTGCTTCTGATGTACCAATCATAAGGCCATCAGAGGGTTTGAAAGAAACATTAAGAATAAGAATTGTGTTCAATAGTGATTATATCTAGTTCAGCTTTTTTTTTTGTATTAAATGTACCAGGTATGTTGATTCTCTGTTTGTGTCCTTCTTTACAGCTGCTGTTCATGAGACTAGATCCCACATGTTAGTGCGCAGGTCTGCAAGAACAAGGAGAACGCCTAAGAAAGTTGTAGAATCTGTAGAGGTTAGTTTACTGTTTGACTGCTTTGTTCAACTTTGTTCAAATTTTTGACCGGTTTAGTCACCATGTTTCATCACTCCAATAGACCATTTTCATAATGTAACCAAATATAATGCATATGTTATTATAACACTTGTAAATCTGGGGGGTGTTTCACAAAATCGCCACAAGTACATGTTCGCCACAACTATTTGAAACGTGTGTTTTTTAGTTCACACATGTTCCAATAGGATTTCAGTGAACTTGTACTTATGACCGCTTTGAGAAACAACACCCTGGCTAAAGATGATTCCTGCAAAGTATGTTGATTTAAAAAACTTTATGTGATGCAGTCATGAAAAGCATTTAAGATATTTATTAGATGGATATAATTATTCATTTCTTTTTCATTTTTTAGTTGTCGTCATGACAAATTTAACTGGATGTATTCCTTTATAGCCTGTCTGCACTAGTTTGGCCAGGAGGGATTCAACCTCCCTACATGGTCACTGACGGGTGGTTATCTCATCAAATCAGCTTCTCAATTAACATAAGAAAATGGGGACCATAGGGGACCAACAGTCACTTCTTAGGCATTGTTTGTTATATAGAGTGCACAAGTAGCTATAAGTAGTGCAGTGGGGCTTTAGGAATGGTTGCCTTCAGGTTAAACTTTCTTTACCTCTTATTTCTTTCTCCAGCAATCTAAGTTCTGCAAGGAGGATGTAGAGTGTCCACAGTGCGGTACTTCATTGGTTCACAGCTTAGATGGTAAGTTGTACTAAACATTTAGATGAATTGGGGGGTGTTTCACAAAGACTAAGATCGGCTTTAAGTTGGACTTAACTTTGGCAGGCCATTCATGCCACTGGTTGCTCTCATCATTATGATCTTTAGATAATATTTTTTCCTTCAATAATGAACTATAAAAAAATGCAAATTCTGTAGATTTGCGACCATGATTCGTACGTCCCTTGCCAATAAATGGTGAGAGAAAACAGCGGCATGAACGGCCTGCCATAGTTAAGTCCAACTTAAAGTTGATCTTAGTCTTTGCAAAACACTCCATTGGAGTACTTTTAAAATCTACTGTATGATTGTAGAGGGGAGGTGGAATTCATTAGCCAAATTGGAAGTAGCCATGGAACCATTAGCTATTTTGAAGGAGTATTATATAAATTCAATAGTCTGTATCTTAATCAAGAACTTGTGTTATGTAGCTTAACAGTTACCTGTCTTCACTTGAAGTAGATTTCTACAGGAATTCAAATTTTAATGTTTCATTCAGATTCTATAAATGTATTTAAATTTCTCAAAAATCTTGTGTATAAATTTTGAAAATAATTTTTTTGAAAATATAACTCTGAATGCAATTAATATTGGGTGCTGGGATATAAACTGAATAGTACAATAGTTGGTAAAAGAATGTTCATGTTTTGTTTCTTCTTTTTTCTGAAGGGATGACATGTCTGCAGCCTGAGGATGTCAAGAATAAATACCTGTTGGGTGTTATGGCAACCAGGAAAAGGGGTCAGAGTTCATCTTGTGGATGTCCAGGGAAGAAAGTGGTGGGATCTATGATTGTGACTGATACAAGCAACCTTTCACACTGTAGCTGTATCAGAACAGAGGAAATATCAGGTAAGAAATGTGTTTGTGTCTGGAATAATAAGAAGGTGTGGTATGTGGTAGAGTTGTTGAACTGTGGTCTGTGATAGTGCTGTGGCTGGAAAGGTTAGACGTGTGTGAAGTTTTTCGAGGGGGTTGATGGTTTGCTGTTTGTTTGGTGAGACTTATGATTATGCTGGTACTTTGACATTTGCTAGTTTTTTTTGGCTTATGTATGATGGTGTGGCATATTTGTTTGTGGTAAGTTTTGTTGCTGTTTGTGTTAAGTTTTGTTGCTGTTTGTGTTAAGTTTTGTTGCTGTTTGTGGTAGGTTTTATTGCTGTTTGTGGTAGGTTTTATTGCTTGGTTGATGGCATGCAAACTGTGATGATTTGTTCACCGAGCTTGTGATTTATTGTATGGTAAGACTAAATAAAAGGCTATCCTTGACCGATAAGTTTTGAGGTTGATATTATGATGGTGTGACGTGTAGTGTGTGGTACATTAAGGTTTAGTTGCCATTCATGGTACGGTTTGTTGCTGGGTTGCTGATTTGCAAAGTGTGATGATTTGTCCACTAAGACAGTGATTTACTGTGTGGTAAATTCAAAATTTACCACACATTTAGCCGGTGCCTCTGCATTAACTAAGATTTTTGACTAGACATGATGATGATAGTGTGCTGTGTTGGTGTGTGGTAAGGTTTGTTGCTTGGCTTAAGGTTCAGTGATTTTAGGTCTTCTAGGGAGTGTTTCACAAAGACTAAGATTGTCTTTAAGTCGGACTTAACTATGGCAAATCGTTCATGCCACTAATTGCTCTCACCATTGGTCTCTCAATTATGATCTTTAGATTATATTTTTTCCTACACTTATAAACTATCAAAAAATGTAAATTCTGTAGATTTATGACCATGACTGGTACGTCGTCCCTTGAGAAACCAAAGCCAGTAAATGATGAGAGAAATTAGTGGCATGATTGGCCTGCCATATTTAAGTCCAACTTAAAGTCGATCTTAGTCCTTGTGAAACACTCCCCTGGTGGCCTAGTGTATGGTTGGGATTGCTCCGTGTTCCTTGCTTGTTGTGTTGAATGCGTGGCTGGTATCATTGTTGCTGTATTGTAGGGTTTGTTACAGGAGCTGTGGTAGGGTTGGAGGTGCGATGGCTCAGTGGTAGAGCAATGGTCTCGTAACTAAGCGGTCCCGGTTACGAAAACAAGTCAATGCGCTCATGCCCTATTGTAAGGCATTAATCCTCATTACCAAGTCCCTCGGAGAGGACTTACAGCTGTCGGTGTCCTGGTTGCTTACATACAAGCATACAATGTACATGCTTTCTTAATAATAATAATAATAATAATTATCCTTGCTTATATAGCGCCTAACACTTACTTTATCAGAAGTCTCTAAGCGCTCTACAATAATGCAGCATAATTACCGTGGCTTTAGCAGCAAGGTAAAAGTATCACCAAACATGGTAACCGTATGGTATGTTTCATGGCTAATTGTTTGTTTTGTGGCTGAACTGATTGGATGAAAAAGTGTTGTGGCTAGGAATTTCATTAGGACCAGTGAATTAGTAGGAGGTTGGGTTTGTGGTTTTTCTAAAACATGTTCTTCTTTTACATTTTTCAATTCTAGACCTTTGCTTTATTGCAACCACTAAATACGGGGGTTTGGCTTTGTGAAAAGAGTGTGATTAATTCAAAATTGCTATATTGCCCTGACTTCCAATCTATAAATCTACCAGGAGAATATAATTTTTTATGACTAAAATTGCAAAGGAACATTGTATTTAAGAATTGCGTATACTAGATGTCATTCACTAATTAGCAAAGTGTCAGTATTTTGATGAATTGTTCTTTCCGAGAAGTTGAGAACAACAGAGTGTGCTGAAAATTGAAATGATGGAAGATAAAATTCAAGATATATTACACTGAAATGAAGCTGAGCTTTGAATTTTGTTCACATTTGAAACATGTCATCTCTGATACATGTATGCACACTGATGATACAGTTCTTAAGATATATGAAAGTTTTGTTTTGAAACCTAGAATGTACAAAAATGCTGTCATTTCCAGTGTAAACATACGGTAATAGAATGATGAATTGCCATCATAGATTATTATAATAGAAAACAAAAACCTTGCTTTGACCTTGGGCGGGGATTAGTTGTCATTTTCCAATATAAAAGTCTCTCTTAATGAGTCTTTTTGTATTTAAAGGTATGTAATCTGATATGGATACTTTGTGGAAGTCTTTCATTGCTTCCCTTTGTAATCCATGACTCACTGAAATTTGTCTGAGACGGTCTCTGATTTGACTTGCATTGGGTCATTAGCCACCGCTTTTACCAGTGTTGTTCTGGAATCACGCAAGTTGAGGTCAAAGAGGCGGAGAGAATACTTAGTAGTACAAAGAATATTCATGCAAGGTTAGTTGTGTGAAAGACGCCGGTGACAAAAAAAAATGACTATTTGATTACCCCAATCTTTACTTAGTGGGGAAGTTGCCAATTTGTGCTTGATACACGCAATTAATTTTGGTTTTTAAATGATAGATACATGGCACCAGAGAGTGATTATCAGGCAAATATTACACATGCATAACAATATATTTTTAATTGAATTATCTTTTGAGGATTATGGTTTTGTAAATAACTGGAGACGAAGAAGACAATAAGTGATGAAGAATAGGAGACAGAAGTAGTGAAGTTGAAAACAAAGAAAATGGAGGGAAAAATGGATTGTAAATAAAAATATAAAGCATGTGAAAAAAAAAAAGATAGGGGAGATTTTGAAGAAATGTATTGAATAGGGATTATTTCGGGATTGATATTGATTAGGGATAGGGTTCAAAACAATGTCAATGCACTGATTCCTTTTAGTTCTTAAGAAGACTATAATTCTTACGTACCAATTGTCTTGGACATTACCTCAAGCTTTAGAACCTGTGGTTGCTTTCCTACAAGCGTACTTGTTTTGTGAGCAGTCCGGTAAATAATAAACACAGGAAGACAACATAAGGGAGATGATGAATGTAGAAAATATGGGTTAAGGAAAAAACAAAGAAACAAACAAACAAATATACAAACAAACATAATGAAAGAAGACATGAAGTCAACATGATGCTAAAGATATCAAAAACATTTACAGTGAAATCTGTCTATAAAGACCATCCAAGGGAGACAAGAAAAGTGGTCTTTATAGACAGGTGGTCTTTATGTACAGGTTCCTCTAGTACATGTTTCAATGAGAAACCACTTTCAAGGGAAACAACAAATGTGGTCTTTGTAGACAGGTGGTCTTTCTATACAGGTGGTCACTAAAGCAGGTTTCACTGAACCTGTAAATGATAAACCCAAGTGATATATACTTGTTACTTATATTGTTACATATGTAATTATCAGCTATCAATTGCTTTGTATGTTGTTGGCTTATGGCATGTGGGGGTCTGAGAGATGACTATTACTTGTATCATGGTAAAGCTTCTACCAAAGCAAGTGTGCCTAAAAGCCAGCATGCTTGAATTCTAGCAAGTCTTGCCAACGTGCGTGTCGTGGCCTTCCTGGAGCTCATCCCATCCGTCCTGTCACACACGAGGCCATTGATTGAAAGGAAATGAAGTGCATCTTGTAACACTTGCCCCGTCAACCCCGAAATTGATGCGGGGAACATCCCTCTTTGTTCCTATTGTTGGCCCTCGCCTGTCGTTTGTCACCGTCAGTGAGAAAAAGTGCACAGAGGTTGCACACCTAGATGTAGATGCATGTAGTTAGGATTTCAATCACGGTCCCCGTCATGATGGTAGCAATTGGAGGAGAGAAATGGAGAGAGAGGGACGGAGAGAGAGACAGAGACAGAGACAGATAATGAGAGAAAGAGAGAAAGTGGAGGGAGAGGGGATGGAGCAAGGTGGGGGGGGGGTGGCTGCATTTTGTATTTGGATTGAAATCAACGCTCGTGGTGATGACAGCGAATTTAAGAGAAAAATGGAGAGGGAGGGAAAGAGAGGTAGAATGAGAGAAGACGATCTAAGTGGAGGGAGAGAGGAGGGGGGGGGGTGAGGATAAATAAGAAAAATGGAGAGAAAGCGAGAGAGGGAGAGAGAGAGAAAGGCATAGACAAAAAAAAAGTGTTTTGGGATAGCACACCTTTATAGCTGCATGTTGTAGTTAGGATTGCAAACATGATTCATCCATGATGGTAGAATTGGAAAAGAAAAATGAAGGGGGAGTGTGGGAGAACTAAAAGATAGAAAGATAGAGAGAGAGAGAGAGAAAAGAGAAAGACAGACAGACAGACAGATGAAGAGAGAGAAAGAGAGAGAGAGAGAGAGAGAGGTGGGGGGGGGGGGAGAAATGGAAAGAGAAAGAGCAAACTGGTGAGAAAGAGAAAACTAAGGAGAAAGAGAGAGAGATAGGAGTACGGTAGGAAGACAAATTTGTGCAGAATTATTGAGACAAAACCATTATAAAAATAGCCAATTAAAAAAAATTCAAACATAATAATCAATGTCTCTCATGTTGCAAGTCTCTCTTCTTTTATAGACAGGTGCAAAAATGATGTGATATTGCTTTGGTTCCATTTGGCCAAATTGAGTTTTGCAAGTACAGAGAAATTTTAAATCAAATTCATGGCACCCATCATAAGTACATTTTTCTCCTAAAAAGCAAATTTTGACTGACAACTCAATTTATCTACAAGTTAATTACGGTCACATGTATGAAATTATGAATTGAATAGAGAGGACAGTAATGCGACAGTCTTTTATTGTTGATAGGTGTCTAGTCAATTTATTCCTGTCAATCCTGTGAACAGTGGCAGCTGGTATCGTATTATCTTCTTACTCTCGTTTTTTTTCTACCTCTTTGTTAGTAGCTTGCCCAGTGGTTCATCTTTGGCAACTTCTGTGCTCTTCCTTTAACTAATAATTGTAAAGTAAATATAGGAACATAGCATTTTCTTTGGAAATGGACACCAGAGAAGTAATAATGAGTAAACAGACAGAGAAAAAAAAAGAAAAAAAAGGAAAAAAAGGAAAAGATGAGAAAATTAGAAGAGATCTAGATAATATACATGTTTTTTTTTCTTTTTTGTTTTGTTTAATTTTATTTCAGAGAAATTTTTATCAGTATTAAACATTGGTTGGACAAAGAGGATTAAAAGTGCTTGCTTTGAAAATGACAATAGTTATTCAAATTAGGAGGATTTGTTATTGGGAAATAATGGAACCAACCTCTGAGAATTTAACATTGGTTGGAAAAAGAGGATTAAAGTGCTTGCTTTCAAAATAACAGAGTTATTCAAATTAGGTGGGTTTGTTAGTGGGAAATAATGGAACCAACCTCTGAGAATTTAACATTGGTTGGAAAAAGAGATGAACAATGCTTGCTTTCAAAATAACAATGTTATTCAAATTAGGTGGATTTGTTAGAGGGAAATAATGGAACCAACCTCTGAGACGACTTTCGCCAAAGTGCAACATCCCCGCGTGATGGAGGATCCCTCGAAGTGCTAGTGATAGATTGGGCGATGATCACATCATCACGCAGTCAAATTTACTCTCAATTTACACCAAATCACCCTTCCATTTAGCGTCTGGCCTGGCTGGAGAGAGTGGCGAAGGTGGATGTGCTTCGTGAGATGATGTTATCCACACCTTAATGGGAGTCATGTTCCTTGATGATGAGGGAATGATTAGGGTGGAGAAAAGTGTCACATCTTGCTTCCATAAATCACCCTTAAAAACTCCTCCGGTAACTCTTCGGATGCCATGAAGAACTGTACGTCTTCGTGTTAACCTACAGAATGCTAGCTGCAGAGAAGTGTCACCAGTTTTTGTTGTTGGATCGCCATCAAAATTGTGGGTGTTTTTTTTTCCACCACCCCATACTGTACATAAGTCACCCTTTGAAGTTTAACTCACTGAATGCTACAAAAAAAGTAACACATCTTGCTTTCATAAACCACCCTTAAAGGTAATACAAAGTTTTGGTATGGGGTCATGGGATCCTATAATATTCATTGATCGTTGTCGCGGTTGAAATCGAGTAATGTAAATAATAAACTCTTTATGTTGTATAGCTCCCTCTCAAGGTCAATATATTAATTAAGCTATAAAACAATGTTTTTTGACTAAAATCAACCTATTAGCTATTTCCGTTTGGGAATTATATATCAGAACTACATATTCTGAGATTTTCATGGTCGCAGCTACCATTGTACGGCCGTAGGCGCTATTTGAAATTTATCAAAATTTACCGGTGCATTTTTCTCGAAAACAGAAGTGTTTTAGGGGCTAAATTTTCTAGTGCTCATAATACATCCACAGGGGTATCCAATTATATTAAAATTGTAAAGAATCATTATCAACCCAATTTCAAAATTTCCCCAAAACTTTGTATTACCTTTAAAACTCATCAGTATTAAACTCATTGAATGCAATGAAGAACCCATAGAATGCTACAGAGAAGTGTCAACTCAATATATTTCATTTATATTTTACCTATTCCAGATTTATAGATTCTAAATATAAAATGGTCTTCTTATTTTAAACTTGTATCAGCTTAACTTTTACTGCACAAACATTTAAACAAATCAACTTGGGGTTCACTACTGGTTGGTTAGCCTAACCAGGAAATTTCCTTGGTATCATACATTCTACTTTATTCTACCACAATTGTGTGTGCTGTAATTGATTTGTAAGATCCAACTGCATATTTCCTCTCTCATCCCAAATCGCCCATGGAGGCTCACATTTGTAGCAATTTAAAGTGCCACAGAGAACTTTTGTATCTTGCTTCCAAATCTTAATAGAAAAAAGTGCGAGGGAAAACTTGCAAAAAAGCCTAATGTTCTTCTTGATGATGTAGCAAATATTGCGTCAGGAAGGAATTTTGGGTGATATGTTTCTGTGTTTCTCTGTTTGCCCTTTTAAAATGGATTGCTTTAAGCAAACAATCAAATTCCTAAAAAAAGACTTTATGCCACTTGTAGATCTATTCATTTTGGCATGGGGTTAAGACAAAATGCAATTTTGTTCAAAAAAATACAAATCTGCAGACAAAATTAGAAATTAGCTGATGAAATGATGATTTAATCCATCACCTAATCACACAGCACACTCTAATATCCCCACAAAGTGCAATTGTTAAACCATTCTTAGAATTTTCTTATGAATATGTATTGATGTTGACGTAATGAAAAGTGAGTAATAGATGGTAGAAACCCAAAGTGGTTGTGATGCTTTGAGTGATGCCCTCTCCCCCCAACACGCTCGAGTGTAAATTAACCCCAATTTGGGTTAATCGTGTAACAAGCCTTTCATCAGCACGCTAAGAACTTTCACCCCCGGGCTTAGAATAAAGGGGTGCTAAGTTTCATTTAATTCCGGTCGCGGTGTCGATATGAATGGAAAGGTCGTGTATTCTCGTGTGAAAGTCGTCAGAGTCTTGGTTTGCCGAGGTGACGCGATAGGGAGAGCGTAAGGTTTTCACCCCGAAGGCGTTTATGGGGAGTCACGATCAGGATCCCATTAGATACAGTATTGGTTTACATTAGTAAGGTGTCAGTGCTAATGTTGCTCAGAAGTTAGGACAATTTGCATGTAGAAAGGTGATGTCTGGCATGAATGTACTTTGTAGATGCTCTTAGTTTATTCCAGAAGGATGCATTCTTCTTCTCATTTTTGCAGTGTTCAAGTTTTATTTATTTCTCCTCAAGAGATCAGCTGATAGAAAAATACATATATAAACAAACAAATGTATGACAATACATGAGATGTATTATAAAAAGTGAGGAAGGCAGTGGCCAAAAAGGAAATAAACCCTGTAAGAGGCTAACCCGTTAAGAAAACAAGATATGATATATAACATAAAACACATCAAAAAGGAACACAAGGTAAGATAAGAAATGAAGTATCTAACCTAATAAAAACAAATTAACAAAAGAGCCATATGTTGAATCTAATATTTAGATAAAAAGTTACATACACGTTTCTTGTTTTAATCTTGTGGATACCTGTTAATAAATGGAAATACATTTTTACAGTGGAATCTTGTTATAACAAGGTCCTTGGGACCTTGGAAATTACCGTTATATCGAGAATCTACTTATATCAGGGTAAAAATAGAAAAATGCAAAGAGTTGGTAACAGCAAAATACCTAGTTATATTAAATATCAGATACCTTGTATTATATTAGAGCTGTTTATAATGAGGTTCCACTGCATATACTTAAATGACATCTCTTTTTATTTTTTCAGTGGTTCATAAATTCATACGGAAATTTGTGAGAACTGAAAGTTGTATGCAAATAATGTCTTATTCTATTGAAGGCGGTGGGATCTGATATGGATCAGCTAGAGTTTTCTACAGAATATTTTTAAGAATATTGAAAAATCATAGACATAGACCATATTATAGAAGAGGAAAAAAAGAGAAGTTAAACGTAAATATCCATCATTCTGTTCAGGGTCAGATAGGGCTCATGAGTTCAAGTCTTTCCGGCACTGAAAAAGGCAATATCTTTGAGAAAGGGAAAACCTATTTTGTAATCAAAAACTAAATTGGAGTAGAAGTACCTTATTTGAACATTTCTTCAGATTTAGATTGATTTCAGATTTATTTCTGTGCGAGCCCAGAAAGACTTCACATTGGCTAATCATTGGAATAATTTGCTCACTTTGCTGTATATGTTTTGTGTTTAATTCGAGTGTGTATGGATAAGATGATCTTGTCTTTGCTTGTATGGTCTATCATCCAAAGTGAAATGGCTCCCTCTATTGTGCTAGTCTGTCCATGGTACATCAACATTGATTGCTCTTTGCAGGCAATGCATAATGGCATTCAGGATGATGTAAGAAATTGAAGTTTTGAAATGTGCATCATTTGGCAAGCATTTTTAGCTGATTTTTCTCATGTTTAATGTATTTATCTGTTTTCTTTTCTCTGTCTCAACCAACCCTCCTCTCTGACCAACTGTCTCTCTCTCTCTCTCCCCCTTTCTGTCCCTCTTTCCTCCTGTCTCTCTCCCTACTACCCCACCCCCTCATGATTTACCACCTCTCTCTCTTTTTCTCCCCTCTCTCCCTCTCTCCCTCTCTCCCTCTCTCCCTCTCTCTCTCGCTCTTGCTCCCTCTCTGTTCCATTCCTTCTCCTCTCTATCTTTCTCTACCCAATCTCTTCCCTCCTTTTCTCTTCCCTCCTCTCCTTTTCTCTTCCCTCCTCTCCTTTTCTCTTCCCTCTTTCTTCTCTCCCTCTCTTTGTCCTTCCCTTTTTCATTCAGGATTACAACTGAATGCATTTTGGAGTGCAGAGGATGTCTGCTGTTATCAGCCAATCACATGCTCTGTATGTAATGACAAGAGACATCAAGACCCTAACGTCTCTAGTACACCACCTGTGATTGGCTACTCAGTGATGGCAGCAGGTCCACAGTCTATGCAAGCAGTAGGGAAGGTGAGTTCCCTGTGTGTGTATGATGAAAACATTTATGATTTTAGGCAAAAACCACCTATTTCCGTATGTTGTAATATTTTTTAATTGAAACTGGTTACATGAAATTGAATTGTGACTTAAGAATTTAGATGTCATTTAACTGTCCAGGGGAGTGTTTCACAAAGATCCTAAGTTGAGCTTATCTCTAAGTTGGACTTAACAATTATGGAAAGCCTTTAGCATCTTTAACAATAATTTTGATTCAAATCATTTATATTATTTTTTATCATGGAGATTTCATGTTCTTGATGTGGAATTTAAGTCTAAAATACTTGAATATTTGCTTTGAATATATTTTATTTTTAGGCTACAAATGGCTCTCAATAAGTTTTAAGTCTAACTTAGAGTTCAGTTTGAATTAGGACCTTTGTGAAGCACACCCCCCCCCCCCCTGGTATCAAGAGGAACAGTAGAAAAACATTCTTTGATCAGACTTTGTCTCATTTTCTTTTTCTCTCTTTGTCTTCTGTACATTCTCTTTCCATCTCTCTCTCTCTCTCTCTCCCTCCCTCTCTCTCTCCCTCCCTCTCTCTCTGTCTCCCTCTCTGTGTCTGTGGGCTGTTCTTGTTTCTTTTTCTTTTTCTTCTCTCTCCATCTCCATGTCTCTCTCTCTCTCTCTCTCTCTCTCTGTCTGTTGTCGTTCTCTCTGCAGTCGTACATTTATCCTGAGGAGGTCGCCTGTTGCACTGCACTACTCTCACAAAAGAACCACGGACCAAAGAAGATATAACTCTTAGGGAGGAGCTAGAAGTGTCGCTCGTCTTCCAGACAGGTATCCGATGTATGCACACACATTGACATAGCCAACTGCATTGAGTTTCCTCATAGATCTGGAAGACTGTTATGATAATATGATTAGCTGAATATACACTGTAGCAGAATGAAACCTATGTAAAATTATGTAGAAACATATAGTTACAAAGACCACTCAAGGGAGACAATATAAGTGTACTTATGGACAGGTGCTGTAGAGGTGTTGTGGTCTAGTGGATAAGTCACCTGACTGCAGATCACAAGGTGCGGGTTCAAGTCCTGCCGCGGCACTAATGTCCTTTGGCAAGACGTTAATCTACATTTGCCACTCTCCACCCAGGTGTAAATGGGTACCTGATATGCTTGAGCGCTAGTTACTTTGGCAGCTCGGCTACAACCAGTGTAATATGTGTAAAGCGCCATGAGCGTCATAGCCTGGCTGATACTGGCGTTATATAAATATCCATATTGTTATCATTATTATTTTATGTATAGCTCCCTTGAATACACATTTTAGTGGAATATATTGTCCAAGGGAATCAACAATTTGTGGCTTTCCTTTACACAGTTTGTCTCTAAGTAGAGATGGATGCTGTAGCAGGTTTCATTGTAATCAGCCATCACACTTTACTTCAAACACTTGCAAATTAAAATTGCGTCAACGCAGTTCAAACATGTGACTTACCATACCAAAAAAATGTATTATGCAATAAACATAATTTTTGTTTATAACAGAATATCTAATTGTCTAATTAAATGCACTATTATACTGCCTTCTCATAAACAAATTTGGTATATGATATTATACAATTAGTTAATGGCCATGAGTTCAATGGTAAAAGATTGTGCACAAGGTGAAAGATAAGAGACGATCAAACATAATTGCACGCCTGGAGAATGATGCTGTTCAACATTACTTTTATCGCATGTCATGTGATTAACAATAGACCAATGAGGTTGCAAGAATCTTAGTAGGTGTTGTATAAACAACCCTGGAAGCATTTAAGAGGGTATTTGAAAGGGTTAAGTATCACAGGTGAGGTGATTCCACCTTTCATTAAAATTTATCGTCAAACTCACCTTTTCTTAGAACTTAGTTTTGCAGGTGGGTCTCCCTCTCTGATATGTGATATTAAGACGTACGTAACAACTTTGATGCCGGGTGATAAACTGATACCTGTTAATCTGATACCTGTTAATCTGATACCTGTCCTTAAACAAGGCCCGAGACCTGCTGGTGTCTCTGTTGGTTTGAACCGCCCGTCGGTATCCGTTTAGAATTAGAAATGGGCTCGATTAAGAACGAGTTCCGGGGAGAGGTGAAAATAATTTGTGAGCGTTGTCATTGTTATTATGCAAGTGTGGAAGAACATCAGAGAAAAAATGTTCCCTGAAAAGCATGGCTCTTCAAATGCCTTCACATTCTAAATATGACAAGTAACAGCTTAAAAATGAGGCCCGAATTGTATGCGACATGTTTGTGTAGTCCCATATAACTCTTTCTGTGTACAGTGCTTGTTACTTTACCAGGACTAGGCCAAATTTCTTATCATTTTGATGACTCCAGAACTTTGCAGTACACATCAATTATACATGTATGCTACATGATCAACTTTTTTTGATCGATTACACACTGTTTCTTTCACAATGCAATTGTATGACCAGAACTCAACTTTATCTTTAATTAGTATGATGTCATGTTGGGTTAACTGACCGACAAGTTTTTCACTATCGGAGATGTTTTATTACCCTGATCATATTTTGTGACCAGTATTACAAAGCAGTCGCAAAGGTTTTGAGGGTACATTTTAAGTGCATGTAATATTAACTTAAAGAAACTTCTTTTTATTGGCGTCTTCGTTGGTTTCAACCACCTTGTTGGAATCCATTTACAATTAGAAATGGGTAATTAATTAGTATGATGTCATGTTGGGTTGATTGACCGACAAATTTTTCACTAAAGGAGAGGTTTTATTACCCTGATCACAAATTGTGAACAGTTTTGCAAACGCAGTCGCGAACGTTTTGAGGGTACATTTTAAGTATGTGTAATATTGACTTAAAGAAACTACTTTTTAACAATATTGAAAAGAGATTTTGAAAGATGTCAAAAATTCAGGTTAGGAAGTGTATCAAAAACAACAATAAATGAGTGGAGAAAAATTCAAATGTCTCTGATGATAAGACATTCATCAAGTTGATAATTCTGTGGTATGACATGACTTCTTTTTGAAAACTATTTATAGTTTTATTCCTTCTTTTTTTTGTCAATTCTAGATATTTGTTTGTTTGTTTTTATCGATCTCTTCAGGGATTGGATTCCTTTCATTCTATGATAAATTAGTGAACAACTCGACTGCTTTCATCCGTTTTTTTCATGATGTTATAGAGTACTGAAGTGCGACGCCATACTGGCCAAGTTGTCAAGGTACCTGGTTCCAAGCAAATTTGTGCTAAGCAATAGTGTGATGATCACACCAGCCAAAAGCACTGAATTTGCCCTGGTCCAGCCCGTTGCTTGATTGATTTCACGGTAAACCTCATGCGCAGGCTATGTTGTTTAGAACCAGTAACCTGGAGGGAGAGCGAATGACGTAACCACTTCGGTACTCTATCAGGCATGTAGTACCTTTCAGTTTGGTAACGTTGTTGTCTCCTCCATTCATATGAAACTTTGATGTAGTCATCATTCATATTATAAAGTGTAAGCAACTTATTACACAAAGATGAATATCATCAAAAGTCGTGTCATTATACTGCCAATGATTTAAATTTAAATATAGTCTGAGGAGAAGAGTAGTCTGACAAAGAAAGATCGTGAAAGTAGTGTTGATGTTTGCATTTCGGATGAGACAGCTTTCAATCTGTCATCAAAGAATGATAATGTATATTGATTTTCAGTACTATTTCAACCTTATGATGCCACATGCAATCAAAAAGATCACAAGCCTACTCGAGCTTGAAAAAGCTGTCAAGATTAGTACTCCAGTTTTAGGTGCGTTTGGATTAGTTGATACTTATGCTATGACTTATTTACGGATCTTATGTTCATTGTCATTGAAACATATTTATATGATAGTTATGAAATATAGAGAATAAACTTAAAAAATTATATGATGTTATATGTTGATGATTTAATCTTCTATTCATGAGGAATAACAGAGCTGAAGCCTTTCACGTGCATGTATCTAGTATGTGTATCCCATGTCAAGCACATTGTTAGGAATGTTTTCCATGTATTCCTATACTAGGGTATGGAGATGGTGCACATAATATCCAAACTTTAGAGATATTGCTAGGGTTATAAATGTAACTATGGTAATGCAAAATGATTGTTAAAAAAATGTACACGTATAAATTATATGATTAAGATCAAACTTATTGTAACATTGTATGCTATTGCCAATGATATGTATTCTGCTAAAACTCTATTGATCAGAGTTGTACAATGTATAATCTTTTCTACAGCCACAAAACAGATGTGATATGAGAAAATAAATTCCTTTTTCATATACTTTACACAATCTGCACAATTTGTATTTCCTCAAAATAGTTTTATGAGATAAAGGAAACTTGTGCCAAACTTTAAATCCTGCATGCTAGGATCATGGAGCAGAAAATATAAAGTAGATGGTACAAGGAGGGAGGGAGGAAGGGAGGGAAGATGAGAGGGCAGGAGTAATGAATCTCCTCCCCCACCCCCAGTGATTACTCTTTCTTCCCTCCTGCTCTCCCGGGAGGGAGGGAGTGGGAGAAATGAAAAGGTGAGAGAGAAAGAGAGAGAGAGAGGGAGGGAGAGAGAGAAAGAAAGAATGAAAGAGGGAAAGGTGAGAGAGAGAGAGAGAGACAGATAGAAACAGAGAGAGGGAAAGGTGAGAGGCAGAGAGAGAGAGAGAGAGAAAGAATGAAAGAGAGGGAAAGGTGAGAGAGAGAGAGAGAGACAGACAGATAGAAACAGAGAGAGGGAAAGGTGAGAGGCAGAGAGAGAGAGAGAGAAAGAGAGGGAGAGAAAGAGAAGAAGAAGAAATGACCAATATAAATGTCATAATTGTGGGTATATGGGCAACTAAACTTGATGGCGCTGTTGAATTTTGAAATGGCTCGGAGCCAGCTCAGTAAATGTGATAATGCCAAGCGCAATTTCATTTCTCATGCGTTGCCCGACAAAGCAACAAATGCCAATTTGTGCGTCTGATGTCCTTGTAGGCAAACCAAACCAATAAAACTGATGACAAAGGTCTATTAATGGAAATGTTATGATAATTGATATATATATGTCTTTGTTTCCCAGTCTATAAAGCCAACGATCTATCTAACATCTCTCTTTGAAACATGAAGTATGAAATATACTGGTACCGCTATGTGCTTCCAAAACAATAAAATTATCTTGAAAGCATTCTGCTTTTTAAATTAGGTAAATTTAAAATAAAAATGAATGTAGCTCATATTGAGAGACCGCCTTTGCGCCAAACATACGGGTTTTTTATGGCTTGGTATGTCACGTTTATAGAATAACTATACCATCAAATTAAAAACGCATAATTGTGTTTCTAGCAGACTAGAATATACATTTTGCGGAAGTAAAGATATCAATGTTGTACAAGTGGTTTATTCGCTAATATTTCCTTGTCATGAATAATCATCAATTAAACAAACATTTTTAATTGATGTAAGATAGTAATCAAAGTTGTTTCGAAATACTGTTTTCGAGGTCGATAACCTTGTCCGAGGCACGTTCTCATGTTTTTTTTTTTCTCGTCCTTTTTTTGTTTGCACTCCGAAATGTAACCATGCTCAACGAAACAAACACGGAATAAAAAGATTGATAGTGTCAATGAAAAATAAACTATGCGCGCCACTATCATTTAATCAACAATTGATGCGAACAGTCGCTGCTGCGTGAAGTGCAGTTCCCTTTATCATAACAACGCGTTTCATTAAAAGAAACAAAGAAATTAATAATGAGAAGAGCTCGCGAGTTGGGGAACAGCGGTAATCCGGCGCTGACTCGGGTGGCAATATTGCTCTGGGCTTCATTTCGTTCAAGATATATGGTTATGTTTAGGGTTGGGATCGAATTTTAAGGTTAAGTTAAGGGTTATACTTAGTGTTTAGTTATGATGTCCATGGTTGAAATGAGTAAATCAGATTCGATTAGTGAAGGAAAATGACAGTGGGGGAATCGTCAACGAAGCCCGATTGTGTCGTACAACTGCCTTATCCTACGTTAAACGAATCTTTCTCTTGAAACACCGTGTACTTCTCGATGCACATGTGTCAATCATCGCATTGGTAAATCATGCATAATACCCGTTATTTTCCACACGCTATTTCTTTTGTTGTTGCTCTCTTTTCAGTGGTTTTGAGAGAAAGAGTCAATATTTCGTACAAAATCAGCCAAGCCATTGTCATGGCACCACAGATGCAACCGCAATTCTGCGGCGTCACCTGTATTCTATAGTTTTTTTTATTTTTATGTTTCTAATTTTTTGTTTGATTTAATACTTCATAAATTCGAATGTAAACGGTTGTAATGAGCCGGGTATCATGGTAGGATATTTTGATGATCCTTTTGAAAGATGAGATAAAGTGACTTCCTGGCGATGTGGTGCAGAGAGTGAAAAGGCTAGCGTCGTAAACATTTTAAGAAGTCAACGAGTTTAGTTCCGTCCTTTTATTTAGGGATCAAAATATGCTCTAATATATGAAAAGGCAGAGAATAAGTTCGATAGTAGATGTGTTTGAAGTCGAATATTGATGAAAGAAAACAAAATGTAGGTTTTCTGCCTACAACAGAAGACTCAAATTATGTATTATTTTATCAATATTTGTCTTCAAACACATTCTTTGGGGGAAATTTTTGCAGAAGTGTGTCTTAAATGACATCCTCTTTCACATTATGACACAATTAAAGAGGTTTAAACTGTGAGCAAATCTCAGTCGGTGGTTTTGCACTTATAATAGTGAAAAAATAAGATAGTAATGCGCATCACATATACATATGAATACAATGAATAAACATAAATAAAGAAGGGTGTGTGAGAGAGAGAGAGAGAGAGAGAGAGAGAGAGAGAGAGAGGGAGAGAGATTTAAAATGAGACAAAATTAGAAAGTCTACAGGAATTCAGACAAGCTACGCAAAAATTAAAGTTATAAAATCCTTATATTGTACGTAAGATAAGTTCCTTTCACTATATTTTACTCAATGCAGCAATAACTTAGCAGGGACTCAAGTCAAGCAGATGAACAAGAAAAACTATTTTCCACATTATCCCCCTCCAACACTTAACCAGGCCAGAGTTAAATAAGGGTGCTGATCATTTTAATCCGTCCTTGTCCATGGGCATGGCTTTGATTTTCAAGCTTTTATGAGAAGAACATTTCCGCTGTGCAACAAGCACTTTAATTGTTAACTATACCAGTGTCCGAGTCCTTTTATTCCTGAGGATCAGATTAAGGTTGATTCTCAAAAAGCCCCGACACGCTGAGTGATGAGATTAGGATTATCCTCTAATCTACTCCCCGCTGAGTTTTAAGAGAAGTTAATCAAACCCAGTCCCAAGGGTTCAGCAGAACTGATTGGAGCTTTTAAACTGAAAGCGGGACGCTCTGCTTCTTATAGATGATTAAAATCATCCAAAAACCATTCCTTCCCCCTCTATAAGCGATCATAATTATAATAAGACAAAGGTCATAACGCAATCAGGGTCGGATAACAGTTATAAAGTCAACCATTGTCATGTTTGTGTTGTAACCTTCCGAATCTTCCCTAACAACTTGTTTTTAGGAGACGCCCATTTTGTGATTTTGTGAACCCGAACGAACGTCCAAATTTGACGGGAGTACTGATACAAGCTCTGCATCCGTGGACTAATCAAAGTTTAAACAAATAACAAAAAAAAGAGGAGAGAGAGAGAGAGAGAGAGAGAGCCATATATATATACAGGTGTGATGGTATTTAGCTTTTGAAGTAATGAATAATATAATAAATAGAACAGTGGAGATGTATTTGTTTAGTTTCAGTAGACAATTATTGTTTTTCTGGTCTAGTAACATTATCGCTCTGTCACCTCTCTTTTACTTACAAAGTTAGAAGGTTAGAACTGAAATTAGTAATTCTGATTTCTTGTTTGGGTTCAACTCCATGTTATAGGGGTCCTATCAGCTAAAAATACATGTAAATAAATAAAAAAAAATTCAGAATGAAATATGAGTGTACGCCAATCGGCATACCCTTTCAGAGAAGTAATATATTAATATCCACACTGCATTATTTTATCCCTTGTATTCAATGTGTATCTGATCCCATGTTTCAAACTCCGTCTCTCGCTGTCTCTTTCTCTCTCTCTCACTCCATTCCCCTCTATGGTCGCTATCTCTCCCTCTATCTCTCTTTCCATCCCACCTCTCTCTCACTCTCTCTCTCTCTCTCTCTCCCCCCCTCCCCCTCTCCTCACCCTATCTCCATGCATCCCTCCACGAGTCATCAAGCTGTACTACCAATGTTACGGCAGATTGACACCCCTGGTGTCCCGTAAAGAGACCCTATTAACCGGGCTGCGCCTAACAATGGGAAGATCCCAAGCTTAGAGTAAACATCGTCGTGAATGAGGCGCCACGCGTAAGGTAGCAGGTGGGAGTCCCTCGGGGTGATACCATACCCCCTTACCATTCACAGAATTGGTATCCTAAGTAACTCGTGCATACTGTAGCGACTAATGTGTGTCGACACAGTAACCGATACGACACCGCCACTGTCATAATCAACACCCTCATGCATGTGTATATTTTAAAACATAGACCACTTTGTTACTGTAACCAAATAAGAGTGGAGAAGTCAAATACAATGTACATTGAATGTAAATTGGCCTGAAAGTGATACTCTTCTTTGTGAAACTGCATGACCGTTGGATAAGATGTCGGATAAGAAAGTGGAGCATATAGTGGCCATTGTCATTCTACATCTTCCGATGAAAGTAATGACCTTTCTTTCAATAGCCAGAAGGTTCGCATTTCTAATCGCATGTTTGTAATGATGATGATGATGATGATAATGATGATTGTGGTGATGATGATATTAGTCATGAGTGTGACGATGTGGGGACGATGATGGTATAATGATATAATTATTGTGAATAAAATTAAAAATATTCCTTCTGTATTCTAAGTTAAAATCATTTTGAATAATGATTACATGGCTTTATGACTGTCACCAGCTGCCACCCGAATGCTACTTCTGTCTTGATAACTTTCTGTTAAAATCATTTCAAATCATGATTATAGCGCCTTACTTAAAAAATAATAATAATAATAACGATAAGGTTGACCTTTCAAGGAATGGTGTTTGTCTGTGATACGACTTCTCATAAACATGACGTTAAGGTATAGCATAAATATTTCATCGCTGGTAACTCCCCCGCCCTCCCTCCCTCCGCAATCCAACGATTTACCTAGCTACGCCCCTCCGTCCTCGCCCGGCGCCAATGAACTTGGTTTAGCCATCGATTGAATCCCAGTCTCATCTGTTACGCTGTCTTCAAGACAAAAGCCAGGACACGCCCCATTTAACAGAGCCGAGTATACACACGCTCACACACCCACACAGCACACCCGCACCCACAACACTTACTACGCACGCCTGTCAAGCTACTGTACGTGAGGGTTGTGTTGCGTGAATCCTTTATTCTGTGTTTTACGTCCAGTGCTCTTTTGCAGAAAATAAATGGATAAATGGAAACAAGAGAATCAATGAATGATTGAGCAGATCGATATATAAAATGAGGATGTGATGTGATGAGAAGAATGTAAGAGGGAAGGGGGGGGGGTAAAGAGATAGAGAAGGGGTGGGTAGATAAGGCAAGGAGGGAGAGAGAGGGAGGGGGATGGAGTGAATCAGAAGGAATGAAAATAGCGAGATCTGTAGATAGCTATGTAATAACATAACATGGAGGTAGAGAGGTAGAGAGGTAGATAGATAGAAAGAGACAGGGAGAGAGAGAGAGAGAGAGACAGAGAGAGAGACAGAGAGAGAGAGAGAGAGAGAGAAAGAGAGAGAGAGAGAGAGAGAGAGAGAGAGAGAGAGAGAGAGTTGAAAAAGAAGAGAATTCGTACTATACATTGTAGGAAGATAATTATGAAGTAAAATATATATAAAATGTGAAGAAAAGCAAAATTGCTGCAATCCATCCTTTCCAACAATTGGCACCAGTTCATAACAGGTAACTCAAGAACACCTTGCCTAAATGAAGGAAACTGGAAAAACGAAAGCTGAATGTACCTCAACAATCCTATTGAAATTTAGAGAATAGAATGAAATAATATGGGAAAATTTGACGACATGAAGTGACATAAAAGTGATGAATAGGATCATTGAGAGATTCAAATGGGAATATTTTCTTTTTGTTCGAATACTTTGTGCAAACATAAATGAGACAATTGGGCACAATAAGCGAGTGTTGACTCAAATGACATAATGCGCTTTTGTCACGAGAGGTTTTTGTGTTGAAATGGATATCATCTATCAAATATTCGACAGACACACAATTTATTACACAATAATCGTTTTTTGACGTGGGATCTAGGCGTTGCTAAATCGAATTTGGAAGGTATTTTTTTAGGTCTATAAAGTCGGAAATAATTCACTATCTCATATGTCGATAAGTGCTGAAATGATCGGATATGACGTCCGTCATGTTCAGCAAATGATGGCAGAGGTATAATATTTCCTACTCGTTGTTTGTTTTTTTTTTTTTTTTTGTTTTTTTGGGGGGTGGCGGGGAGAGGGTGGTTGGGTGGGGTTCATAATGTCCAACCGGCTGTACGACACACGTTCCTGCGACAATCATGGATCCGCTGCCTGTTGCGCCCTACACCAACTGAATTATTAACTTCAACTATGGACCAACACTGAAATTAAACACAGCATTAACCTTAAAACTAATCTTGGGCTCTGTATCGGGCGTCGTATGTCGAGAGAACATGGCTATAATTCATTCTGGATTGTTTATCTTGAAGTAGACTGATTGTTTAAACCAGTAAAAATTAAAAATAATAGTTAACAATAAAAACTTACTGGAAATCATTTTCGATAAAAACTCTCATTTGCACATAGTGACCTGTGTTCAGCACATGGTGTCGGGCCTACTTACCTTGATGTCTTTATCTTTCTATGCTCATTACTCAGTTCCTAAACATTTCTACCAAAATCGTTTGGCTCATGTCATTTATCTGTAACCTTGACCATTCAGTGTAAGTTTTGTTGAATTCTGTGATAATTTATTGTTTATATATACTAGAACTCAATCTTATCTTTAACTCTAGTCTTTCGACGAAATAAAGCACGGGACGATTGTCGCATCATCATTCCAGCCATCGCAACTCAAACTAAAAGAAGAATATGACAGACCGTAACAAGTAGTGTCCCTTTCTATAAAGGGACACTAGTAACAAGGAGCTAAGAGCGCCCCCTCCCAACGTTAAACTGTTACAACTGATTATCTCTAATGTATACACCGATCCTTTTGGCTGCTGCCACTGTCATTACTTTCTGCCTACCAAAACTTGGGCCTCATCCTTGCTGAACAAAACATTAATTTCATGCACTGCTATAGCTATGCATCTGCCTTATTACATAATCAATCTAATATATTTCTTCTTATGGTTACAATGAAGAACAGAAATAGGTATTGGGAATCGTCATGTAGTGTTCGTGTAAGTTTGTAAACTAAACTGTAGCAAAATAACCTTTACATTAAGATGTAAAATATCTTTTTTCATAATTCGTTCCATTCCCTTTTAAGTTTTATAAATATGTCATAACAAGTTATCAAAATCATGGAAGATATTTCTATTTTGTTCTTTACTTAACAAAATCAATTATTTCTTAATGTGTAAATACAAAAGCTTATACTATTGCAGAAGAAGATTATTCGTATAATATCCGGAATGCACTATCGTTCCCATACTGGTCCCATCTTTAAACAAATTATTTTCTTGAGATTCAGTGATATTAACTTGCACCAGCAGGGTATTTTCATGTATAAAAGCATGAATAACATCTTCCCATCACAATTTAGTGATTTTATCAATTTTAAATGCAACTCGGAAACCCATACGTATAATACGAGAAGCGCTGCCAACATTCGTCTCCCTAAACATAGAACCCGAAGATTTCAATTTGACATTCGATACTCTGGGCCAAAATTTTGGAACACCTTACCATCTATTCTACACAAATCGCTCTCCTTGCAGACATTTTCCCGTAAGGCAAAAATGTATTTAATTGCTCGATATTGATACCCTCTCTTGTATTTATGTGTGAAATGATCTTTTGTGGAATTTAATGACATGTTTGTATGACCGATTATTTATTTACTTTGATAACTTGTTGCTAGTACCATCTGTATATTCCCAGGACAATGCTGTCGGATAAAGATGTTGTCTGTTTGATGATTTTGCTTGTTTGTAATGATATGTACCCGCTGTCTATTTTACAATTGTACTTCGTTATCTTTATGATGTAATCGCAGACACATGTACAGCCCAATTGATATAACTTTCTCTTTATAAGTGAACATGCCTTCCTATACTTAATTCTCTCCTCTCTTCCTTTCACTATTTTTTCTTTTCTATCAACGTTCTGTTATATAGAATGTAATTTTCATAATAATATCTATAATGTTCTTTCGGTAACTGCGTTAATTTATTATGGGCGTTCCCAACTCAAGCTACGCTTTCCGGGTTTTCGCCTCCTTCCGTACCTGAATTAATTACTGTATACTCTATGTTGAAATAATTGTTACATATATCATGTATATATACATTGTGTTTTATATTGTGCTGTTGAGAAGGAAATAAATGTTAATAAATACCAAAAAAATCTATGCCATACTTTTAGATGTTTGATGATGTTTTTGAAGCATGTATTCTGTATGCATTAAAAAAATACCAATGCTGATATGGGAGTAACTATA